>NC_080649.1:5267500-5275000 GCF_027579445.1 Ammospiza nelsoni
TCAGTCCATGTCCACCTCGTCGCCGTCGGCGGGGCCGCAGTCCGATCTGTCCCTGGCTGTGCTGGCGTCCCGCGCCCGGACCGGCGATTCGGGCCGGGGGAAGGTTCCGCCCTCGGCGGGGGCGGCGGCCGCAGGGTCCCCGTGTGCGGCTCCGGCCGGCGCGGGGGGCACCGAGCCCGCCGTGTCCGTGGGGCCGGGGCCGGGCTGGGCACCCGCGGGCGCCGGCTCCGCTCCGCAGCCCGGCGGGCCGGGGTTGGCGGCGGGCAGCGGGGAGTCCCGGGGGGGCTGGCCGGCCTCGGGGCCCGGGCTGGCCTTGAGGGCGGTCTGCGGGACGAGGAAGCCCAGGGGCTGGGTGATGGGGTAGAGCAAGAAGTGTCCTTTGCCGATGAGGGTGCGGGGGGCGCAGGGGGGCAGGCTGGGGAAGTCCGGGGCGGCCTTGCGGCGGGGCGGCGAGTCGGAGAGCAGGCTCTCCACGCTGAACGGGTTGAGCTTGTGGAAGCTGCCGGCGCCTCGGGGCCCCCCCGCGCCCCCGCTGCCGTCCCCCGACGGGGCGGCCGCGCAGTCCTTGTCGGGCGGGCGCTGGAGCCGCCCGCTCCCGCTTCTTTGGCTGGGGTAGAAGGGCTCGGCCGTCTGCTCGCAGGTGCCGGGGGGCGGCTTGGAGGGGGCGGCGGCGGCGGGGAGCGGCGGATGGGGCGGCGGGGGCTGCCCGCGGGGCTTGGCCTCGGGCGGGGCGGGCGAGAGGCCTCCCCCGCCGCCGCTGTCGCTGTCGGAGCTGGGCGTGCTGTGGAGGGAGAGGGCGCTGGGAGAGTGCGGGTGGCGGCTTTGGCTTTTGAGCAGCTTCTTCTCGTGCTTTCTCTTCTTCTTCTCCATCTTCTCCAGCTCCTTCCGCGCGATCTCCTCGGGGTCCATGGGCTCCCCGCTGCACGTCGTGGGGTGCGAGTTGTGAGCCGGCCGCCCCGGGCCCTTCTTGGTGTTCTCTTTCTTTCTCCATTTGGCCCGGCGGTTTTGGAACCAGACCTACACACCGAACAACGAGAAGCAATTAACACCCAGCGCACCGGCCCCCCGCGGTGGCCGGGGCGGAGGGAGGGGGCGCAGGGGAGAAGCTCAGGCCTCCCTCGTCCACCCCTTGGAGGTGCCGGCAGCGCCCTTCCAGGAGCGGGGCCTCTGAGAAACGTAGAGCACGGGAAGGGGCAGGAAAAGATATCCACGCTTCTTTAAAAGCGCAGGGAAAAAAAAAACGAAAAGCAAGAAGGGGGTGCACACTCACGCACACACACGCTGCGCCCTGCCCGATCCGGAGGGATTCCACAGCCCCCCAGCTCTTCCCCGTGGCCGAGGGGTGCAGAAGCACCGATCGCTGGCCCGATTCCCCCGCAGCAGCACGGAAAATGCGGTAAACACAGCACAATGAGCGGCTGGAAGTGAGGGGGTACGGGGGGCACACGACGGACGGTGCCTCGCCCAGACGTGCGGAGTTCGGACCTCCTGCTCCTGCCGGGAGCCCGAGCAGAGGAGCTGGACCAGCCCAAAATGGGGTTTAGTTGGGTTTGTTATAGACAGATCATAGGAGAGAAATTAAATTAAATTAAAACCTCTCCGCTCCGGCCCTGCTCCTGCCTGCCTTGGCAGGTCCCCTGTGTCCCCTCGCGTCCCTCCTCGCCCCTCGGGGCTGCCGGCAGCGCCTGTCCCGGCCGGAGCCCCGCGCCAATCCCGGTGCCCGACACCGGCTCCTTGCCCGGGCGGGCCCCGCAGGCTCCCCGAGCTCTGGGAGCGGATGGAAAAGCGGCTGCACGGACACGGTGCAGCAACGCCCGTGGAGGACCCGCGGACAACGGCGCTGCCTCATCCCGAGGGTCCCGTCCCCGGCTCCCGGGTGGATTTAAGGACGAATTCTCCGCACACGCAGCCCCCGCACGGCCGCGGGTTCCGGCGAGATTCGGGCCCGCAGCTCGGCCTCGCCGCCCGCCCGCAGCCACCGCGGCACTGAGCAGCACCCCGAGATCCAGCAGCCGCCCCGCAACCCCCCATCCATTTATTTTTTGGAAGACCCACTGAAGCAGATGGGTGCTTCCCCTCCCCGTCCCGCACCGCCAAGGGCCTGAGCAGCTCGTTAAAATTAAGTTTTACAAGTTTTACACTCGCTCTCGATGCATCTACGAGCTTTATTGACATTCTCCAGCATACCCTGGCCCGTGATTAAGCCTCATATTTGCATGCTAATTTTCTCGCCCTTGACTCATTTAAGAAAAATGTTTACAGTGGAAAAACACACTAAAAAAAAAATGTTAAGGGCAGCCAGGCTGGGTTGCTACTCTTCTCGTTTTGCAAGATTTAAAAAAATCGGGTATAAATAATAATAATAATAACGATAAATAAGAGCAGTGAAGGCAGGGAACAAAAGGGCCGGGAGGTGCGGCCCGAGCGCGCAGGGCCCGGCCCGGAGCGGGGTCCCAGGGGCCTCCCCGGGGACTGCTCGGCGCAAGGAGAGGGCAGGGGGGGACAGGAGGGGGGACGCGGTTTTTACCTGCACTCTGGACTCCACCAAGTCTAGCCTGAGAGCCAGAGCCTCTCGCATAAACACGTCCGGGTAATGACTCTCATTAAACGCCTTTTCCAGCTCCTCGAGCTGCCAGCCAGTAAAATTGGTGCGGGTTCGTCTTCTTTTACAGCCAGGACTTTCCTTGTCCGGATCACCCGAGTCTGAAAAAGCAGAAATACCCTCAGGTCCCTGGGAGACAGGCCTTCTCCCCCCCTCCCTGCCATTCACAGGAGCCTTTTAACTTTTGTGCTCGGTAGCGTTGGTAAAAGAGCGGGATTATTCACACACCTGCGCTAAAAATGGGGAGGAACCCGATCTGCCCTCGCCTCCTCCGAAAATGTACTTTACAGAACATTTATTCCTGAAGGAAGCTCTCCACAGGCACTCAGCTGGCAGAGAGAGAGAGAGAAGTTCCAATATTTGCTCCAACCACCAAAGGTTTCATTAAAAAAAAAAAAAAATTAAAAATAAAAAAATAAAAGCCCTCCCCTCTTTCCCTTGCCCAGCCCCTCCGGAGCAGCTGCGTGGGGCACAGCTCACGGCCCCGTTCCACGCGGGACCCGGGTGCGGGGCGGCCCCTGGGCCTCCCGCAGTCCCCCCGAGCACGGGCGGCCGTGGGCTGGGATGTTCGCAGCCTCTCCGAGTACCTACAGCTCCAGGCTGGGGATTTTCCAGCCCCGGCTGCACCTCCCCTAATGTTTTCCGCCAGGTGTGGAAATTAAGGAAAAAAATTCATAATAATAGTAATAATTAGTATAATTTGTGTTTAGTAGAGGTGCAGTGTGGGGCAGCTCCAGGCTTAACCAGAAGGATGTTGGGGCGACAGAATGTTTTAGTAGCTGAACAATAGCGGTGCCACAGGCCGGTGGGGAGGGAAGGAGGGAGAACGCTTCCCTTTGGTTAAATCGTATAAAAAATAATTATAAAAAAAATAATTCTTACTCTCCATTTCCCAAACCCCAGTGATTACCGTTATTACTTTTATTATTATTATCTTTAACGGCACGATCCGAGCTGCCACACGATGAACTTCGTGGGAAGGCAGCGGGCCGGGCCCGCTATTGTTCAGGGCACACGCGTGGCCCTGCGCCGCTGGGAGCGGGGAAGCGCCGCGGGCGCTCGGAGCGGGGCCGTCCGTCCCCTCGGGGGGCAGCACAGCCTCCCACCTGCCCCCCGACACCCCAAAACCCGCAGGTGAGGGCAGCGGGGCTGCGCGGGCGCGGTGCTGCTGCTGCTCCGCGCTGACAGCTCCAGGCGGCGGGGAGCGGGGCTGGGGGGACACCCGCGACACGGGGCCGCTCCTACCTGCGAGCTTGAAGGGCTGGCTGTCCCCGCTCACCCCGCAGCCCGAGGGGATCAGCGGCGCCGGGTTGACCACAGAGGCGGCGCAGGAGCCGCTCAGTAATCCATCGATGGAGAAGGGCACGGAGGCGGCCGCCGACTGCAGCTGGTGGCCGGCCAGCTCGTAGACGTGGTGGTGGCCGAGCGGGTAAGGGAAGCCCACCATCCCCCCGAACTGGGCATGGGGATGCTCCAGGATGCGGCTGTCCATCATGGGGGCGGCTCTAGGGCGGGGGGTGCCGGCGGGGCTGGGGGCGCTGGCGGCGGGGCGGCTGGGGCCGGGGGTGCTGCTGGCCGAGGAGGCGGCGCGGCGAGGGGCTCATGCTGCAGGGCGCCGGGCGCTTTAACTTTATCAACATCAGGCTCCCAATAATTAGCTCAGGCTGGGGGAATTTGGGACCAATAAGAAACGTTAATCGGTCCTGACGTCAGAGACGTGCCAGTGTGGGGAGCAAACGTTTTCCATATCGATTGCTAATTATACCTGACATCCAGCCTCAATAAACAATATCAGAGCTGTCACAACACGACGAGGGGGGCTTTGATACGAACTCCAGCCCGAGGAGGGCGGCGGGGGCCGGGCGGGCAGGGGGGGCGGAGGGGAACGCGAGGATCTGCCTGATACCCGGTTAAATACTAAACAGTCGGAGTTACACACACACGGCCTCCCCCCCACCCCAGCCCTCCAACCCACCCTCTTCCCCCTTGTCCCCTCCCCTCGCCAAATCACTAATAGATTTCCCTTTAAAACATTCACCAGCGTGTTGTGGGGATTTTTCACCAGAAATGCTCTACTCTCTGAACCTTTAAAGTGATGTTGCTCCAATTACAGAGAGACATTGAGCGGCAAATAGACTGATCCAATAATAGGAGATTCATCATCCGCTCTTTCCAGAGCTGTCACATTGAATTTAAAACTACAAGCCTTTTCATCTCCTCTCCGGCTCTATAACAGGGGAGAGGGGAGGGGGGCAGAGGGAAAAAATGGGGGGGGGAGGAGGAAAGGAAGGAGAAAAAAATGAAAAAGGAAGAGCCGTTTACAGCGTTTAGGAGGAGATTTGAGCATATCAATCGAAATCATAATTAATGCAATCTCCTATCGATTCAGCCACGGATACCCCCCTCTCCAGCAGTAACCACAACCTTTGAATTGTGAGCGCAGCCACGAGCAGAAGCAGCCTCTGATCGCTAAAGAGGAGGCCAAAAACTCGTACTACTAATAATTTTTAAAAATCAAACCCGAACAAAGTTCCCATCCCTACATCCCTCCCATTTCACCTTCCCCTGGAGCAGACCCCACTCTTCATCCCGCCAGTCACCCACAGCCCCCAAACAGCCGCCAAACTGTTAAATTCCTAATTAAATTACGTTTCCATAGAAGTTTTCACCCAGATAAAACATTGCTAGATTCCCCCGGTGAACAATTTAAGGGACGGTTCTCCGGCAAAGCGCGGGGCTGGGGATCCCCAGTTTTGTGCCCTCTCCCGGTTAGAGGAACACTCCCCGAGCTCCCAGGAGAGAGGAACGGGGGGAACTTCCCAACATCTCCCATCCCGAGCCCGCAGGACCGGAGCTGGCGGTCCCCTGGGCCGGGGGACCCAACCTGGAGACCCCCGAGAGGGTGGGAAGAGGAGCGAGGGGATCAGCGGCGTTTGCGTTTAACAAAGAGCGGAGGGAAAAGGGCCGGGCCGGGCAATCAGACAGGGGAAACTCTTTAAATCTTCCTGGGAGGTTCGTGCGGAGTGAAATCCTTGGAGTCTGGGGGGGCGGTGGGGTGAGAAAGGGAGAGAAATAAAAATAGGTAGGAAGGAAAAAGGGAAGGCGAAAGAGGGAGAGACACTTTATCTCTGGAAAACACACAAATAGATTTTCCAGTTATAAAATATCCAGTCAAGATGATCCATTTCCTAGCGCTGGTTTGTGTGGGTATGAGAGAGGGGGAAGTTAAAATTGAAATAAAAAGGAAGTCGAGTCTCTAATCTATGCTGTCTGTCCGGAGCTGTATTTATTCACCTAAT
Organism: Ammospiza nelsoni; assembly: GCF_027579445.1. Classification (NCBI taxonomy): domain Eukaryota; kingdom Metazoa; phylum Chordata; class Aves; order Passeriformes; family Passerellidae; genus Ammospiza; species Ammospiza nelsoni. The sequence goes on from NC_080649.1 coordinate 5,273,402, forward strand.
TGAATGCCGTACAATATACTGCTGTATTATTGCTGTTCCCTCCCTCCCCCCTATAGATTAGTTTAATTATGGTCTCCCTGCCTCTGCTTAGAGCTAAAAGGTAGTTTGAATTTGGACTACACAGCCCTAACAGAAATAAGAAAATGATGGGGTTGGTATTAATTCTGGGGTCAAGGGCTTCACTTTTCACCATAATTTAATTTCTTTCTCTATAAATACTAAATGTAAACTGTGTCCACTGGACCAAATTTTGCCTGTAGCAATAAATGCCTCATTTTCTGTCGGATTTCAGGAGAGGAATGCGAGCGGGACGTGTTTCTGAATACAGAATGGTAATCAATCCAGCACAGAACAAGAGAGGGGGGACTTTTCTCTCTCTCCCTCTCTTTATTATAATGAATTAATTCGACTTTATTTATCCCATTTTCTGGAGCTGACAGAATGTTAATTTGAGTTGAAATTTCTCTCGCCTCTCACTCCCTGACCCCTGGCCTCCAGATTGGCGTGTTGTAATAACCTGAATCTTTCAACAGAAGCCCTGATAATTGTTACCTTATTAGCATGCAAATTGTTTAATTAATATTATTATGGAGAAGCATACAATCCGTCCGTCACTTGACCTCAAGTGCAAGTCCACGTAGTAAGCGGCTCTGTGCATTTCAATGTGCACATTTAAAATCGACTTCTGTTTTAATGTTTCTAGGATCCTTGTCGAGCTTCTAAAAATCTCTCTTAAAGTGTTTGAGAGGAGCTTTCATGCGGGGAGGGGGAAAGGCTTTTGATGGCTCTCGGCCTTGATATCTCTTTATATTGCTCTCCATCTAAAACACAAATTATAGAAGGCGTTTTCTTCTTCGTCTTCTTTCCTTTTTTTTTTCTCTTATTTTTGAACATCAAAATTTAATAATTGCTTCCTTGTCAATTGCTGCTTCTTTAAAGGCACCCCCTTCAATCCGGAGAGCTGTTCCTCCAGCCAAACACTCGCACCAGCTCAATGAAAAGCAGCCCTTGACACGCAGTCCTGGGAGACGCTGCATTTAAATCCCTTTTTCTACAGCCGAGTGACATTGTCAGATGCTAGCTTTAATTAACTTGATAATAAGACGTACAAGACTCGCATTCAGGACGCCAGCTCGCCTCGCCTTGTTTCCCCTTTTATCACAATCTGGGTGTTTTATCTTACAGCTTCCTACTGGCTTTTACAGCCATTGCTGCGGGAGAGGCTCCGAGCGGCTCGGCAGAATGAGCCTGCCAGGAGCCCTGCCTGCAGAGAGCCTAAAGAGAGAGCCCTGCCTGTAAGGAACCTAAAGAGAGAGCCCAGAGAGCCCTGGCTGAACAGAGCCTGCCAGGAGCCCTGCCTGCAGAAAGCCTAAAGAGAGCCCTGCCTGCAGAGCCTGCACAGAGCCCTGCCTGTACAGAGCCTAAAGAGCCCTGTCTGCAGAGAGCCCAGAGAGCCCTGGCTGAACGGAGCCTGCACAGAGCCCTGCCTGCAGAAAGCCTAAAGAGAGCCCAGAGAACTCAGAGAGCCCTGGCTGAAGAGAGCCTGCCAGGAGCCCTGCCTGCACAGAGCCCTGCCTGTAAGGAACCTAAAGAGAGAGC